>NW_027526203.1:250870508-250905508 GCF_048455015.1 Haemaphysalis longicornis
TAAGAGGTGCTGAAGCGAAGGCCAATACAGTGGCCAATTGCTAGCAACTAGGTGTCGAATTTTTCATGCCACACTTGGAAGAAATCATTTCGCAGACATAGCAAGGTACAAGTAATAGAACAAGGTGGCAGACTTCATTTTTGAGTTTGGCATGAGATCGCTACCGGTAATACCAAAGTTCATCCAGTGCAAGGTGATTCAGCTTGCATAAAAACGACTAGAGCAAAATGTAGGTCCTAAGTGCACCGTTGAATGAAGCACGAGGTTTCTCCCTTTTGAGGAAAGTTTCAACAGCTTTGATGAGCGACTTGAGAAAACAGAAGCCCGAATGACAGACAGACTCCAGATAAAATGACGTTTCTGGTAATCTTTTCTGCTGAGTGTTTGTCAGCTTTTTGCACCTCAAGTTAAGCAGTCAACCTTTATTTGAGTAGTAATGGTACCTTGTGCAGAGGCACGGAGCTGCCGAGGCTGGATCCCAAGGACTCCAGGCCTGAGTCGGCGTTGGGCTGCCTCAGGCGACCGTTGGGGCCGGGGAGCACTGGCACCCGTGCGCTCTCCACCAGACCTGCAAACCAGCAGCAGAATAGTGATTACAGTCCCTGCCTGCTACACTTTTTTAGATAATTACATTGAATTAAGGTCTGGTGAAAAGCCACAACACCACAATTTTAAGACATGCGTGCACTTACTGGAGCGACTTGGTTCATGGTGAAACATGTCGGCCCATCTGACAGTTTTTGCTAGTAATGCTTAATACAAAGTGGAAAGCAGGCACGCAGAACTTTCTTTAACCAACAAATGATCGTCTCAATAGAGTGCCATACATGCTTCTATCTACAGACAAGGGTTTTCAGCTCACTAAGCTATAAGTGCACACTGTCTTTCTAGGACACTGCATTTCATTAATTTTGTACTGTAGGCAGCGACCTGCACGACAAAACATGTACTGAGCAAGGAGGCAGTGCACCCCACAGCGTTTTTCAGGAACACGCAGGTGAAGTTTGTGCCAGTCATTAATGTGCCTGTTTTATATTTTAAATGCTTTTAGTGTGCCCAGGCTGCTGAAAATATGTAGTACCTTAGGAAAGGAGCTTTCATGAAACTTTCCCTCTTTTTTGCAGTTTCATAAAAAAAAAGCAGTGTATATGAATAAATAGGCATTAAACAAGTATCAGTTGGTAATTGATGAAGTGAAAAAAATTTGGAGGGAATAGTTTTCTTGCACTCCTTATTTTGCCATGAGGGATGCAGATAAGCTGCGATTTACTTGATTTTGTACATATGCTTATACTCATAATTAAAGAGTCCATGCCAACAAAATAAAAGTTGGTTTTCTTCGAAAGATTTAGTGTTTTATACTGCCCTCAGCACTTGTCCGGCAGCAAACGATGCTTTATTCACTAAGAAATTAAACACTTAAAGCCAAAATTTCAATTCTCCCGCTAAATAGTGTTTTCGTGACGTCAACGACGACATTTCCAGAGCAGGGCCTTAAAACTAAAGATAGCTTGCTGACCAGGCCTGCTATCCTTTCACAGAAGGCCGTTTGGTGATCTTATTTATCGGCCACTTTCATAGGTGTGTTGCAATACTACTGAAGTTCCAGTGTTCGCACTTTGCTTCTGGCTGGACTGCTACCTGCTGTATTTTATTAGGGTTCATACCAATCGTCTCCTAAAGTGTAAGCTATGAATCGACAAACCTGGTCATGTAAAAGACCGTGCAGCGTATGTCAGTTGATCAGTGTTGTGTCAGACAAGTCCAACGCGTCTAACGGCTGTGCTACGCAGCAGCCGGTCGGTGCTTACGTGTTTAACTAATTGTCCCCCCCCCCCAATTCTTATTGCTGTAAAAAGAATGTGCGCTAAATTTAAGTGCAAATAGTTTGTTCGCCAAGCAGCCAATCACACAACTGGGCATATGACGTCAAAGGTTCTGTTGTGGGAAATGAGCTAGTGGGTCACATGGCCATTCCATTTTTCCCTAATTATATTGCTTATTTGAGCAAAGGTAGCATTAAAGGGACCCCGAAAAGCTTTGTGAAGAAGGCAATCAAATGCATTCAGGTGGTAGAGCACATAACGGGGGATTTTTGAGCCAGGTGTGAGCCCCATACGTTGCACAGATAATTTGTAAACAATTTTTGAAGATCGCCTTTCTCAGCCGATGAGCGCGACGCCGCAGCGAGCCGACCGCGGCTGACGCAACGGCGACCGCGGGTGACGCAACGGCGATCGCTGCTGACGCAACGGCGAAGGCGCCCCCTGATTCGCCCAATCGCCGTCAAGGTCGGCCGCCGGCGGCGTCACTGCCATTGGCTTCCGGCTGCTCTTCCTCCTTCCTGCGCGATCCCGAAGCAAAGGCGGCAAAGGCGGGTCCGCAGGGATTGACGCGAGCCTAGGCGCAGGAATGTAGCTAGCTGCCTTGAAGGAGGCAGAGAGGGAGGAGGAGTCGATCGGCAAGTGGGGAGAGGTGCCTTTAATTGCTTCTGGCGCAGCTAATACTGAATGTAGATCAATAATTCCAACGGCATTGCATCGCTATATTGATGCTACGTGACAATACAGGCCTTTTGTAACTTTTACAGAAGGCTTTTCTGGGTCCCTTTAAAAGTGTTGTCAGTAAATATAACGAGGCAATCTTTCGAATGAACCAAACTTGTGGTTTGTCTGCATGGCCCCTTTAAGGATTCAGTTTCTTTTAGGCTCTTGATTACAATGGCTTTACGTTGCATTGTGCCAAAGCTGCCCTATCAACACTTTTGAATGGCTAGGTCCGCACAGCACAGGTATGTATATGGAAGAGACCATTGATACAGAGGCCGGAAGTACCAGTTTGATGCGTATAGGTTAGTCAGTCCCGCGATAGGCTAAGTGCCGAACCATTAATGTTCCTGAATGAAACCGAACCAACCCATTTCAGTGAGAGGAAGTCCGGCCAAAGAGCTTTAATTCTGGACACCCAAAAGGAAAGTTAAAATCTTGTAGCCCGCATTCATTCTTTTAAAAGTAAGATTACACAGACTGTTTTGAATGAGACTGGAAGCCGCTGATCTGTGAAAGTAACAGTTTATACTGCAGGATTATACAAAACTCGGTATCGTGACCCCTGCTTTGCCTACTGTGGAGACCGAGGTTCAAATCTCATGCAAATACAAATGAGTTTCATCTACTGTTTACATTGGCTACCATTTCCGGGACTGGAAAAGACGAAAGATTTTTGCACAATGGGGTACTAAGGTTTTCACCTAAAACTTCCAAGGACACTAAGCACTTCTTACGAGTTGCATGCCAAGTTTTAATGGAACAAGTATTGCTTTGAAAGCTATTCGAAGTCGCAGCCAATGCGAAATGGCGAATCGGCTGCGAATCGGCTGATATAGTTGATGGCGAATCGGCTGTGGGCCTCTGACAGCAGCTGTCACCACTTGGCAATACCACTGAAGAAGGGAGAATTCTGGGCTTCGTCATCTTCATGACACAGTCAAATAGGAATTGGTGAATCAGCCGTTAGCTGACTCTATCTGTCGTCAGCACTGGCCAAATCCCTCCAGTGTGCGAGAATTGTGGGTGGCGACATTGACATCGCAGCAAAATTGGAGTCGGTTGAATGGCCAGAAGCTGGTGGCTGCTGTCATCATCACTGGATAATCCACCCGATTAAATATCTTGTTAGGTCTATGGGGTTGCCTTTGTGTTCTGCCAAATGATGTGCTAACCAATGTTAAGCTTCACCTGTTTGTCAAGGTTCATGTAGTAGATGTCGATGCTTCCTAACACCACATTGACAAGAGCACTGAATTGCAATGGACCTTTTTCCAGTAGCGTAGCCCTCTTGTGGCGACCACCTGAACCACACTTGGGGGGTTATAGAAGAACACGCCCCCCTTTTTTAACCTGCCCTGCGCAGCTGAGGAAGCCGTCTCAGGCGCAACGCATGGTTTTGGTGGCAGATAAATTTTTCGATGGCAGCCGTAGCACCTACCTGTCGGCCGCTTTCAGGGCTCAGAAAAAGGAGCAGCACTTAGCTGGCTCGGCGTTCGCAACTGGCTAATCCAATATGGCGTCATTTCGTTTACATTTTGCCCCCAAATAATGGCGGATCGGTCGCTGGGAGAAAGAGTAGCACATGGGCAGAGCGCTAGTGGAAAAAAGTCCACTGAATCAGTCCTGATCGAACTCAAAACGGATTGGGTGCTGCTACATAGTTTCAATACCTAGTGCCTATGACCCTGTCTGACTCAATCCTGGCTCCCGCAGCCTGATTGAGATTTTCAATGGATATTGGTAGAGAGCGGTGATCACCTTGTTTTGGCTGAGCAATGCCAGACAAGGCGATTACTTGAAACAATGCTACAAACTGTATAAATGACTTGACCAAAATCAGTGCATGTTGTCTGCTGTCGGCAGTTATTGCTAGCACTATCTGCTAAAAAACTTGCTCATGCAAGAGGTGGCAGCATCCTGTTCTCCACTATGTGGAGGACAGTGGAATCATGGTCTTCACATGCAACTGCTGCGACGAATGCAAAGGAACACAGGGCAAGCCAGCCATTGTTGCTAAAGCAGGGCTCACGCAACAAAACACAACGCATCGCACTTGTTGCTACAGCCATGCTACAACCGAAGCCACTCGCACAGTTGATATAGGCTTCAGCGAAGTAGGGTTGTCCAATGCCAACCGCAAAATTCTGGTTTTTGCCCCACCTAGCATACTACAACGCACTTTCTCCATCAGGATTGAAAGAGGTCGTATAACAGCAGTGGTGCATTCGAAAGTAAACCCGGCGCTTGAAAAGCTAATCATCATTTGTTCAACCAAGATTGAAACAACACATGTGACGGGCATCGGTCAGAGGCCAAAATGAATTCACTAGGTCAGTTTAAAGGGACCCTGCAACACTCTTCGTGCAGTGCAAGTGAACCTGCACGCCGTTTAGATTAGACTTCCAGGAACACCCGAACCAAATATTACACGTGCACGTGAAGCGGTAAGCGCACAAATCGCAGTGAAAGACGCGGAAAAACCAACCGCGCTCTCTTCAATTTTCCTCATTATGCACCCCTGGCATGGCCTCTGCGATGTCAATCGGGCCATGGCTGTCCTGGCTGTCCTATTGGCTGTCGCTGGTAAACTTCGCGGCTAAATTCTGGCATTTCCTGTGACGATCAGCCGTCGTCGGCGCTGTGTATGAACATCTATGTCTGAACCTGTCCGCATGCTTTTGGTGTTTCTTTTGTTTTGAGTGCGCGCGGAGTTTGCGTGACGCACTAAATATTCCACTTTCAACGAGCCCATTCGACAAAAAACGTTTATTGCTCCAAAAACGCCCTACCAGCCTGAGCACTTGCTTGCGAGCAGGCCACCATGCCTGCTTTTTTGTGGCACCAGACCGGAAATAGACCCGTCCACGTTGTGGGAAAAAGGACAAAACTCCCCGGCCTGTGACATATCGAAGGCCTCCGAACAGAACGCCGCACGCCGCCCCCCTCTCCGGGAGAGAGCGCGCAGCTTTCGTTGCGTTGTCCGCGGTTGAGTTGAGAGGGAACATTTATGAGCGATTTTTCATCGCGCGTAGTTTCGGTGATAGTGAACGGATTTTCATAATTCTTGCGGGAGGAGATTGCTGGGGCAATAGACTTTGCCACAAAATACATTCCGAGTAGTCGATGGTAAGTGTTGCAGGGTCCCTTTAAAGGAGCCATGAAGACAAAATAGAAGTTTGTTTTATTCGAAAGATTTAGTGTTTTATAGTGTCCCCAGCGCTTGTCCTGACGCAAACAATGTTTTATTCACTGAGAAATTAATCACTTTAAGTTAAAATTTTGATTTTCCCGCTAAATCGCGTGTTTTCGTGGTCTGCAATGACATCACCGAAACCGACCGCACTGCAGCCGATTGGGAAGCCTTGTTTACCATTAGTGAACCTAGATGACGCCACCATACCGTGGCAAGCCGTTCTCTGCCTCTGGTTTGTTTTTGACCATATTTGAACCTGGCTTGTTTTTGATCAGGTAGAAAATCGTTTCATGAAACATAGTGCTCGCTCTACAAATAGGGTCACGTAAGACACCAATTCTTGCGTCAATCGGCCAGTGTTGTCTGAGACTACCCCAAAGCGCCGCAGTCTTGTGCAGTTAAACCAAGCATAGTGCGCGCAGTATCAACAGCAGTACGCATCGGTTCTTCTACATTTACATGAACTTTCATAACGTCCACTATTTGTCCCACCATTATTACTGCTTTAAAAAGAATGTACCCAAAATTTAAGCGCAAATAGCTCGTTCGGCAAGCTTATAAGCTCTGCCTAATTTGCGTTTGCCGGCCTCCGCCAATCGCAGAGCTGGCTGGTATGACATCATAGGTTCTGTTGCGGGAAATGAGCGAGTGGATCGCATGGCCATTCCCTTTTTCCTGATTATATAGCTTATTTGAGCGAAGTTTATGATAAAAGTGGTGTCAGTATGATTCTAACGAGACAGTCTTTTGAATGAACCATACTTGTGTTTTGTCTTCATGGCTCCTTTAAGCAAGGGCCACAAGATCACAGTGGTTCTAAGGATGCATATTAGACTCGTATGGCGGAGGACCTGCGTCCTAAATTTTCTTTTCAACTAAATTACGTTTATTCTATTTGTACAGTCAGCCATCTATTTTATTAGCAGGACAGCTATTACAGACGCTGGGTGGTGGCTTTTCTGCTAAATGGGTCATTTAATGCTATCACATTGAAAGCATTGATATGTGTTACTTCACACAACCAGGAACCATTACCAAAGAAATCAAATCGGCTTTTGCTTCCACCTGAACACAGGATGAAAAGGTGACTGCTAAATATGCAACACCATGCGAATACACCCCCCTCAATACTATTATCAGCACTGTCGTTGTTACAATTTATGAAACAACGGGCCCAACAACCTTGCACTTATCATAGCGTCATCCTCGCAAATGGGTCACTTCTGCCAGATTATGACCGCCCTCAATTAAAACCGTAAGCTGCTTTAAAAAATGATGGGGCCCCAGTATGTTTTGCAATTGGCATTCTCCACATGAAGTGGTCCAGGAACATGTTAACCTGCCCTGTGGCCAGCTTTCCTCAGCACAAGAGCTGCCGTCTAACTACCAAACATTTGTTGGGGCACTCACAAATACAAGGATCTCGTAATGTACTGGCCCAAAATCATCATATCAAATGTTTTACTCACAGGTAAAGGAGAACGCACAAACTGCACCGGGTTGCGGTGCTGGTGCCAGTGGGTAGTTGAAGTCCTGGGTACTGCTGGAAAGCCCCTGCATTTTGCTGCTGGAAAATAAATCACAGAAATACAGCTGCATAAATGATCTTCCCTTAAATCAAAGGTAACCAAAATGGTCATGCAGCCACGGCACATTCATTCCCGTGCCTTTTCTTGTGCCCTCACTTGGCAGTGCCGTAGGCTCAGATGTGCAAAATCCTCCAACAGTGCATTAACTGCCTAGAGCTCCAGTTTTTTTGCCTTTGAGCGATGGCCGGAATGAATCCCAGAGTCCCCATATTTTTTCACCTTCGTGCATTGTTCATGCACTCCTCTTCCCAACCCAACAGGTGTATCAGGCAGACCTTGCCTAAAAAAGCGGCTGCACCACTTCTTTTACCAGACAAAAATATGGGAGCACCAGCTAGTGTCCAAGTCAGCAGTACATTCACAACAAAAACACTGCACTTTCCTTTTGCAGCGCAAACACTTGGAGGAGTTGCATGGGCAACAATGTTCAACAGTGGCACAAAATTGCTTACAAGGTTGTAGCATCTAGAAAATTATGTACTTTTTCAAAGCAAGCCTCAGCACCCCTCTGAAGAAATAGGGGTAAGCAATGTTGCAAGAAAAACCATTTCATGCAGGAGGTGGCAGCGTCCCGTACTCCACTAACATGAAGGACAGTGGGATCATGGTCTTCACGCAATCCGCCTTTTTCAATGCGCTGTGGTGGCCTGTAGTGGCACCGCCAAGAAGTGATATGGCAGGGGTGCAAGTGGGCCACCATTGCAGTGGAAGGGTAATCAGGGCTGCGTTGCTGGTGTTTGTTTTACGTGAATTGTATAGCCAGCCTAAAGCTGGAAAAAGAATAACTATGCTGGAAGAAATGTGGGGAACGTATGAACTAGCATGCAACGCTAGTTTCTTTTTGCAGCGGTTCCACAAGTGTCAGTACCAGAGGGTGGCTTTCTGAAGCTGTGGAAGCGATGTTCTCACACCATGTTTTTTTTTCTAGCTCTTCAAAGGGAGGGGAGGGGGACATGGGCATCTGTCAGACAGCAGCATAAACACGGGCACTTTATGTGACCTTTATAAAAATCTTTGCTTGATGCTGGTACGTAGATTTCAGCGAGGCAAAAAATTATAGCGGCGCAGGTTTGTTGAATTCTGCAGTTTTTTTTTCTTCTCTGTTTCCTACCATAACGAGCATAAATTCATGTTCAGGTTACTTTTGTGAGCCAACAAAGTCCAAAGCAACCGAAGTCCCAACGTATCTAAGAAAATTGCTTTTCGTGGTTGAATTTTTATTCGTAACCACCCTTGTTCATCCTAGTTGCAGAATTACACTTTTTTCTTTAGAATAACTGTCAATTTGAAAAGTTGGTATTGGTTCATTTCCTTTAAACAGTGGCAAGATCACAGGCAAAAAAAAAAAAAAAAAAAGAACAAGTGGTGCACAGGAATACTAATAACTAATTCCGACTGAAATCACAAGCTCCTCGTCACTTGGATCAATAAATTTCCCAGCAGTGGAGGGCTGTATGCAGATTACAACGAAACAAATGCATCACTTTCTGCAAGCATGCCAGCACAAAAATAAAAAAAAAAATCCTAAACGGATTCAAGCCACCATATTCGAGCAATGTGCTGTTTCTGACGCTCTAGACCACACAGCGACAGCGCAGCAAGTGACCCTACCCGAATACTGTGGACACAGAGCTGAGGCTTAGCTTATGTTTTTTACACCTCTCCGAAAAAGTTTTTTTTATGGTATTGCTGGCACACAAACTGATCATTATTTGATTAGGCTTGCCCACTGCACCCCCCCACCCCCCTCGAATTTCTGATACCAAGAGACTGCGATATTAATTAGGCCGGGAAATATGATCAAATTTTAGCTCACAAGCACATCGCGAGAGTACCATCGCCGAAAAAAAAAATGTGCTCTTCGTACTTTTGTTTTGCGCTTTATGATAGAAGCATTAATTGATTTCAATTCTGGGTTTCCCAGATTAAGTTGAGTAACTCTTCTTGAGGACTTAACGTGCCTTGCATTTTCTACAAGCGTGCCAGACGTGCACACATATAGAGCTTCCGCTAAGCGAAGTCAGCAAAGCGTCGCTAGCCACGCAACACGAATCGCATATATAACATGAAGGTACTTTCGCTTCGTTGACCTTACGAAGATTATCACGCTGTAAGAACTGACAAAATGGCTGCACATTCATCACTGCCCCATCTTGTCAGGGCCTACTGGCCGCCTTGGTCAACGAGCCTGTCATAGTACAGCAACTTTCAATCGGCTGGTGTGCCCGTATCGTCGTCTGAGTAATATGACAAGGCGCTCTCTGAATTTGGTGTGCCAGCAGGTTGTCGTCACCAGTGCTGTGACCTGGTGTGACTGCGACAGGACGCAGAATGGGGCATTTATGCATGGTGCCGTGGCAGACAGCTCCTGATTTCTTCCCTCCCATTTTGGGGTTGGCATGTGTCGATAGAAACAAAAATTTCCCCCTTCATGTTATGGTTTGCCTCACAGTTGCCTTTGTAAAACGTACTACATTTTGCTTTCTCCATGGGGACCAAACCCTGTCGCATGGTTTCACTACACTGGCTCAGTTACAGCTGCAGACAGAAGTGGGGTCACCGCGGAGCAGACCGGCCTACCCCTGCCAGACTGTTTCTGGCCTCCTCCGCCAGGGCCCCGCACATACACAGTAGCGTTGTGAAACACAAAAATGCAAGTAATGTTAGCAAGCCCCACTGTGGATGTGGTTTGGCTGTTTCTAAAAAAAAACATGTTCAATGTGAACTAAAAGGCAAAACACGGGACTGGGAAAGGAACACTGGACAAGCATTTCTTACTTCAGACATTGGCAAGTTTACTTTAACATGAATGCACTCGAACTTGCAAAGCTGCCCTCTTGTAAGAGGTGATGCCGTTCAGTGCACAAAGTAGCGACGGTTTTCTCCAACATGGGAAATGTAATGAACTGAATCATAATGCCACACCTTGTTGGGGATGGAAGCACACGAGCAGGCATCAAATTCTTTAGCAAGCACTGCAATGATGCAGTGTTTGTACCTCGTATCCCACAGCCAGTGTTGCTCTGCCAACACAAGCCCGATCTGCTTAACTAATGCACTGTTCTGTGACACATGTTAAGGGGCTCAACTTTCCAGAAATGCTGCAGCATTCCTCAAGACATTCACAAGGACAGTGTAGGCATTTGTTTTTTTTGTTTGTTTGTTTTTAGCTCTGCCTTTTCAAATTGGCTTTTGACAGTCCACTAAAAACATGCTCAAACTGGGTTTTAATGAAGCCTGTTGCACGATGGCTGCACAGAAAGTTAGAAATCACTGTGGCTTATTCACGTGCTCCAGTAGGCAGATGCTGCTAATGTCAATGACTGCAGGCCAGCTAGCCAGCCAAACAGTAGGAGCTTGCAGGCGAGTAAAAACCAAAATGCTGTTTTCATCAATGCACGTTTCATTGAAGCCATTTTTGAAAGCACTTCTCCCAGGTTTTTAACAAAATTTGAAGTTTTTAAACCTCCCCCACACTCTTCACAGCAAGTTTTTTATGTAACAAATATTTTAGTGTCTTTTATCTCATCCGCTCTTTTTATGTTTCTCTGATGAGCAAAGTTTGACTCTGCAAATTTTATCTTTATTAGGCTAGGGGAACTATTACCTCCTCTTCACTCTAGCCGTCCCTCAACCACAGCCTATTACGGCATGCCAACCTTTAGGCTAGGCCGTGATATAATCTGTATTCTTTGTTACATAGTTTGCATAGTTTGCGTCGTTCAAAAATCGGCACAGCAAAGTGGAGAGGAGGAACACGCTAGGCCAAGAAGTGTGAGGGGAAGTGTGGCAAAGAGAAGAGGCCAGGAGCTGATGAGCAGGTGTGGGGAGGGGGGGAGCGCGTTGGTATTGGCTGCGCCTCGTGATGACATAAGCTCTGACGTGCAAGTGCTCTCCTAGTTGTTGTGAGACAGTGTGCGCTCGGAGGCATCAGTGTTCGATCTACAGATAAGATGGACAGACTTAAGAAAGTGCTCTCTCGCAAAGAAGAAGCAGAGCGTCAGCGAAGGAAGCAGGAAGCCGATCATGTTAAAGCTACAAAAAGACAAATTAACAGCTATAGAAAATGCCACGTTAAAGCAAAAGAAGAGCCAAGCTACAGCTATACAAAAGTTAAGTTAAAACAATAGAAAAAGCCACAAGTTAATGAGGACCACCAGCTCCGCTGTTTCCTCAGTCTTTGCATCTCAATTGTGAAGGTGGTCAAATTTTTCGCTTCTGTTTCGCATATGTACGGCACTTGACGCTGGTGTTTTTAACGTCTCAAGTCCAGCTAGAAAGCTAGCAATTGTTTGCTTCTTTCCCTGTTGTTAACCCTTTACAGTCGTGATATTTAGCTGTTAAGGGCACCGGCATACAGAGAGTTTCATTCCACTACGACGCGCCTAATAGACCAAGTGCGGAACCGGCACGCTAAACCCCCCAAATTCAAATTCAACATCAGAGCCGCTACAGTTGCAGAGTAGTTTGCTGTAGCAAAATAATAATTGGTAGTCGCTCTTTGATCATAGGCAGAGTTAGTAGCCTCACTCATATCCCCCTTCCTCAAGCTCGAAAACCAGTTCTAATGCCACGATCCTGGCCCCTGCATACGATAGTGGCTAGGGGATGACCAAACGCCTTCCTAGTCTTCCTCAGAATTAAGCGTTTGTAGCGAACTTATTCACAAACAGGCAAGTTGGTCCATCTCGACCTCTTTCCCTCTTTGCACCTAAGCAAATCATGTTATGTGATGTTCTACAAGAAGTGGCGCTGGTGCGGGCGGCATAGTGGGGCAAGGCTGACGGTGGACAGAGGATTCGGAGAGTGGTGGCCAGCCTGACCAGCTGTGCAACTCTTTTTCAAGTTTTGTTGATTAAACTTTAAAAGGACTCTGCAACACTTCCAAATGCTCCCACTCTTTCCTTTGCGTCTGGAAGCACTGCAGTCTAAAAGAACTGAAGGAAAGCCAGACAATAGCCGCTGCACCGCTGTAATGACAATTCCGGCAGTCCGAGAATGCCAAAACCGGGAAAGGGAGAAATCTTTTGGGAGGTTTCTAAGTTATCTGATGGGCATAGAGCACTAATCTTTGGCTGAGGTACTTTGCAACTTCCTAATCTGAGTACTGGATGTGTTGGTTGACTACATTCTGCCAGCGTTTATAATTTCAAGAAAAGTTCCAAAAAAGTGTTGCACAAAATAGTGTCAGTTCACATGTCTACTTCAGAATGTAGCATGTTATTTCTGTCCACACAATTCCACCCATATTTTCTTGTTTTTTTTAACTTTTGGCTGAGCCCAACTATTTTTCATTAAGTGCGCTGTTGCCACCGCTTTCCTGAATCAGAACTGTGTCCCCAGAGGCGTGTTCAAGGGCGAAATATAAGGTTAAGATTATGTTAAGATTACAACAACCTCCTCCTGCTTTCGCATCCTTACTTCCTCAACTCTGCTTTGTGTTCCAAGGAATGACAAAATTTTACCTTACCACGTTGAACATTTTTTAGGTGCTTGAGGGGCAAACATTATGGTGCCAAATGTTCAGCACAATAGCAAAGATTGAGAATAGAGTTCTGGCAAAAGGCTAGCTTTGGTACCACAGTAATGGGCACACAGAAGGCACAGCAGATACAGTACATATCAATGTCAGTGGCATCGCTATTTCTCTCAAGGCCTCACTTTCAGCGTTGGGATGTTCCATGTCAATTCAAGTACACATATTTTTAAAGGACTTTAGTGAAATATTTTTCCAACATGCAACCACATGATCAGAGTAAGAATCTCATACCACGTGAATAGGAAAATTGGGGAAGGCATGCCTCCATGTCATGTGATCGAAAATGGTGGGGCACGGCATATATATTTGGCAATACCAATATATGTACTGCACTAAGCACGCTTACGGTGAACATGGGAACATGCGGGCACCGGAACTTCTAGAGCAGCCTAGCGTGGCCTCCATGAAGCATCACGTATGCACAGTGCGTGTTCAGCGAGAAAATGCTTCCATTGCGTGCATCACCTGCTAACCGCATCTCGCTTCGTACCTGCCTGAATAAAAATGCTAAGCTCTATAAAGATGATTCTTTAACCATAAGTTTCATCAATATCGTAGCACTGCACTTCCTTGGGTGCCACATTTATTTGCAACAAACAGTGGGCGTATCTAATCATTTGGTCTCAGTGGGAATCCAAGGGCCATTTCACACATTAACTGAGCATCTGACATGCTGATTGATTGATTGTAGGGTTTAACGCGCCGACGCAACGCAGGCAATGAGGCGCGCCGTAGTGGAGGGCTCCGGATTAATTTTGACCACCTGGGGATCTTTATCGTGCGCCGAAATCTCGTACACACGGGCGTTTTTGCTTTTCGCCTCCATCAGAAAAGCGGCCGCCGCGGCCGGGAATCGAACCCGCGACCTCGTGCTCAGCAGCGCAACGCCTTAGCCACTGAGCCACCGCGGCGGGTAGCATCTGACATGCTCCAAAGGGCCCCATGCCATGTAGCAAAAGCCATGTGCCGAAGCCAGTTCCCTGTTGTTCTTAAAGAGCAGACAGCTCTCCCACTAAGAGCGAAATGAAGTGAACAGATGCAGAGTAGACTCTCTAATAACACGATGTGCGAGCAAGCTCAAAGTAGTCTCGCTGCATACCCAATGCCCATGCGATGCTTTACGGAGCCCACGGTAGGCGGCTCGGATAGTACCGGTGGCCACAAGCTCCAGTGCTCACTATAAGCGTGCTCACCGCTGTACACTGATACACACCTAAGGGCTATTATGCATGAAAAAAGGGTTGTAGATGTGGAGAATTTGGAAATAATGTACAAAAATTAAAACAAATGTTGGAAAGCTATTCCTCAACATGCGAAAAAGTCATGATAACGGTATCAACAGCAGCAAAAAGGCAGGAAGAACACGTCAAAATATTTGGGAGATTTTTGCATGTGATGCACAAAGAAGCATTATCGAATGGAATTATCTGCTGATGTGCTGGAATTACATGATGTGAAGCTAGTTAAAATAACGGACGTGACAGTGAAAGACGCAAAAGCATATCTTAATGAAACGGACATAGGTGGTTGGCTTTTCATAAAAATGGCATTTCTTTGATTAAACAGCGTTCGATCTGCATGGGAATTTCCCGGTTTAAGTACGTCTACTGCAGTAACAAATAATGACGAGGTAGGGACAAAAACGCTGAAACGGTGCAGCCAAGAGAACACCCGTTAATCATGTTACCAACGTTACCGATATCAGTGCGGAAGAGCCCAAAGGTAGCAACACATGCTACACTACAGCAAGTTAAAATGCGCGCCACGTGGCTGCACAAGACCCACCGTTTGATCTTTCAAGTAAACAAGCAGAACATCAGCTCATGAGGTAATGAACAGGCGTACTGGTGCCGTCACGGGAGTTGTGGCCGAACCGCATAAGAGCGTCGTGTAGCTACACCGGCATTAAACGAAAGGAGCAGAACACGCATGCGCGCTTGCCGATGGTGATAGCCCCTCTATACTTCTCAACCCACTTTTTTTAACGCGGCTTCGAGCATTGTTTGGAGCCACGGTAGGGTGGCTACACCTTAGCCACGGTGTTCGCAGCATACTGGTCTCAGCAATGGCGCTGATATCAGAGGCGGTATATGACAGAGTCGCTCACACACTGTCAGCGCACGCGAGCTGCTGGAGAAGCGTCGCAATCGCAGGGATCTGAAGTGACAATTTTTCTTTTCTAATATTTTTAGGTGGGTCTGCTATCAGCGCCATCGCCGAGACCAGTATGGTGCGAATCGCTGCGGATAATGCTCGAAGCCGCATTAAAATAAGTGGGTTCAGATATGTGGAGGGGCTATCACCGTCGGCAAGCGCGCTAGCGTGTTCTGCTCCTTTCGTTTACCGCCGCTGCAGTTACACGGCGCTCCAATGCGGTTCGGCCTAGAGTTCCTGTATATAGCTCCCCTTGGGGAGCAGAGTTGCGCGTCCATCCGCTATCTTGAGTTCCAGGTCGTGCGGGAAAGCCACCCTTCACGCGTGAAAAAGCTGCCGCCGGGCCGCCGCGCCAGTGGCAGCGGCGAGGAGGAGTGGCGAGGAGCGGCCGGGCAAAAACTGGCGCACCGCTCGCTGCCGCCGCTTCCACAACCGCCGATGCCCAGTTGAGCAGAACTGACTGTGCGCAGCACTGAAAGCGGTCTTTCTGTCGAACTGGAACCCGCGGCATGCGGCAATCAGACGCGCAACTCTTGCGCTACGCGATATACAGGAACTCTAGTTCGGCCTAATTTTAGAAGCCTTAGTTCGGCCCACGACCGGCTGTTCGGCCACACAGAGAAAAGACAGGCTTCAATATGTCGTCTCGGCAACAGGCGCGATGCTGTCGCGCGGCGATAGCTGGCGACCGCCTCTTGCGTGGTATCCAGACTTTTGCCCCCACCTAAATGCGAAAAAATTTTCACGCTCATTGCGGCAAATGGGCAAATCGTCCACAATCATGACAAAGAAGAGGAAAGCACAGGTTTTCGAACGCAGCTAAACACTACCCTATCGGCGTCACCCAATCCAAGTAGCACCTCGTGGCAGTTGCCATAATTTCATAGTGGTTGCTGCCAAAAGTACGTATCTCGACCGAGACGCAAGAACCGCGTTTCAGACAAAATTAAGGAGAGGGCGGACAAGGAACGCGGGGCCGTAACTCACGAGTAAGATGGGAGTGCAGGCGGCCTCCCTCAATGGCAGACGTTCCAAACGGTCTGGCATGCGCTGGCGGCTGGCACCACTTTTCTTTCCTGCACGGGAACCCAGAGAACAGAATGCGTCACTGCCACGCTCGCGCATTCCAAACCAGTGCGCGGTTCTCTCAACCAATCATGTGGAGACAGCAAGCATGCTTACAGGCGATGGCCACCCTACAGGCGGCGTTGACAAGCAATCCCGTGATGATAATGATGATGAAGAATAATATTTTTACCTATGGTTGCGCCGCCAGGCGACAGTGTCCAAAATTTCTTTCAAATAAATGGTCATCGGAACGCTCGGCTACAGTCAACTAATCGACTGGCGTTTATTTGTCTGTTGCGGTGTAGTAGTGTACTAAAATTCTAGTACATTATAACTGCGGTGTCCGGTGCGTCCTTCAGCCTCCCCTTCTCTTTCTGTTTGGCAGAAACAATAGTTGCGGTGCTTCTTTCTTCTGCTGTGTTTATCGTCAATGTTGGGCTCAAACACGGTGTAAGCTCAAAGCCGTGGGCTCAAAGCAAAGGTCACAGGTAAAGGCGCAACGTAGTTGCTGCTGCGGCTTCGAGATGGCTGCGGAAATTTTGAAAGTAGCCGCATTTGCAGATGTCGCAGTATAAGAATCGTGTGGAGAAAGCCGTTAGTTTATTATTCACAAGTTCCCTTGAAGAGGCACTTGAAAAAAAGAAAAGGCTATCAAGCCATGAAACCCGACATGAAGGTGGGCAGCGCACAGTTTACACTGACATATTTTACATCAAAGCTGTTATGGCCAGGATCCAGCAGATCGCCTCCAGCAAAGAGATGTGGAGATGTCACCTCTACTGAAGCCGGGAAAGCCATTATCGGAGGTCGTCCCCTTTTTGCTTATGTTTTGTACGCACACGCTACCTTTCTGTCATCGCCGAAGGACGCGGGTTCGATTCCCGGCCTCGACGGCCGCTCTTCTGATGGAGGCGAAAAGCAAAAACGCCCGTGTGTTCGAAATTTCGGCGCACGTTAAAAGGGTCATGCAGACAAAATACAAGTTTGTTTTATTCGAAAGATTTCGTGTTTTATAGTGCCCCCATCGCCTGTCAGGCAGCAAACGATGCCATACGTATTAACTGAGAAATTAATCAATTTAGGTTAAAATTCTGATTCTCCCTCCAAATCGTGTGATTTCGTGACATCTGACATGAAGTCACAATGGCGGGTATTCAAACGAACTTCCAGTGCGTCGCGCCTTGTTTACCGTCAGTCTTCTGGCGCACAGCTTGGTGGGCTGACTACCCTCCGGTGACCCTGCACCGATGGCGGCCACAGACGACCTGGCCCTCCTGAAACACCCCGCCCACCTCCACCATGGCTAGCAGACCCTGTGGGAAAGGCCAGCGGCCACGCATCCTGCAGTGGAACTGCAACGGCCTGGCCCGCCGCAGCGCGGAGCTAATTGAGCACCTGCTGCGGGAGTCCTTCGACGTGCTGGCACTGCAGGAGGTGTACATCTACGGCGACACCCCGCGCCTGCCGAGCTACGTGTGTCATCTCAGCGCCACCAGCTGCCGCCTGAGGACTTGCAGCAGCACACCTTGCCTCGACGCCATCCACCCACCGGGAAAGTCGCGGGCAGCGCTCTATGTGCGGGCCACCCTCAACAGCGCTCCAGTTGACCTGGCCCCAGTTGCTGACGGCCCCATGGAGTGTGCCGCCGTGACGGTGCGCATGGGGCAACAGACACCACCGTGGCCAGCGTCTACATCCGACCGCAGAAACCCTGGGACGCCGTATGTGGCGCTGTGCCGGCTGCGCGCAAACCTGGGCTCGGACGCTGTAGTGTGCGGCGACTTCAACGCACATCACCCGGCCTGGGGGAGTCAGCGAGCCACCCGAAGGGGACGGGAGTTGTTGGACGCCGCCACCTCCTGTGGACTGCACGTGTCCAACACCGGCAGCCCTACTTTCGTCCGCCCTTGTCGTCGTCGTGGCACGGTCCAGCAGTCATGCATCGACCTAACCCTGGTGACGCAGGGGTGTGCCTATTCCTGGTAGACCGCCGCCAGCACGTGGGGCTCTGACCACTACCCCATATTGGTCACCCGGGAACCACCGCAAACGAGCTGACACAAGGGCTTACGCAGTCACTAGCTGGGTAGACTTCCGCAAGGAAATGACCAAATGCATTGAGGACCCGGAAGTCGACTTCCTGGCAGCAGTCGTGCGGAGCGCCGACAAGGCAACGGTACGGGGAGAGGTACCTCTCTGCACGCCACTCCCGGCCATGGAGCTACTTTGGTTTCGGGCCCGCCGCAACCAGCTACAGACGAAGGCTATGCGAAGCAAGCGCCCAGAGGACTGGACGGAGTACCGCGCGGGCAGACGCCCAATGCCGTCGACGGGCACGGCAGCGTCGTAGGTAGGGCTGGGAGTCGCTGTGTTCGTCCATGGACTCTCGCCGGGACCCGGGCAGAGCCTGGCGTCTTTAAGGCTCTGCTGGGGCCTACCACCACCAGCCGGCGTCTCCTGCTCGCGGTCGCCATATCCCTGGGTGTAAGGGTCCACTCGTGAGGTCAGCCGCCAGGCGCCCAGGCTGCGCGTGTGAACGAAAACGCCCCCGCCACTCGGTCAATACTACAATACTACAGAGCAGTCGACGCCAATTAGTCACGGCACGCACGGGAGACGGATTGTCTGGCCGACGGAATACCGCCGGGATAATCCCCCATTGAGAACGCAGACGGTGGCGCCGGGTTCCGAGAATCGTCGGCGTGGCGCGCGGGGGAGGTGTAACGTATACTTCGCGATCGCTGCGCCGCCTGCCGCCGCTTCTCCGCGGCGCTTACGGGATGTCGGCGCTTACGGGATGTTCCTGTATATAGCTCCCTACGGGAGCTATATACAGGAACTCTACGGCGTCTCTGACGACAGCGCTCTGTTTTGCCCTAGCGGCAGGCACGCGCCGGGGGAACACCCGCTCTGCGGGAAAGGCGCCGCGGTCATCACACCTTCCCATTCTAACCACCCTAGCTCGGGCCTCGTGCGCTGGTATGGTGGCGCTACTGAATTCTAGAGTTCCTGTATATGCTCCCTACAGGAGCATATACAGGAACTCTACTGAATTCGAACCAGCGGCGCCCACTTTCGATCCGCGCCGCATCTTTTGCTCGAATCGCGCTTCGCCGCTACGTGTATCCCGTGCGCAGGGCCAGCGTGACTACGCGAAGCGAGCTGTGCGTGAACTGTTCTGCGGCTTCGAATAAATAAGAAGCCCTGAGAAATACTTAAAAAATAAAGGCTACTTGACCTGCGGAAAAAAAAAAAAAAAAGACTAGACGCCAGCAACCATGTCTTCGGCATCAACGCAGAAATTCAGACCGAAACAGGACCCTCTATATTGCCCCGGAACATGGTGTGATTCAAATGAATAGTTTAAAATGCAAGTGCGGCTGGGAGTAAGCAAAAAATATGATATAAATTTTAATCCGTCAGCATTTTTTGCTAATACCCCAGAGCCCAATCTGTGTAATGCCTGGCATTTGCACAAACAATGGGAGATCGAAGTTAACGCGTCGTAATCTGTAGACCATTTGTAGTGTGAAGTTAAAAATACATACAGGAAGAAAGAATAAAAATGAACTTGCTATATCGAGAAGTCTGCCTATTCACAACAATCACACTATTAATAAAACAAAATTATAAAGAATCCGGAAATACAACCCGAAGAACACAAAAAATTATTAACACGCACCAAATCCCAAAGACCTTGCATTCGCACAAAAGGGCATAATTGTTAAAACATTTGTTGTATAATAACGTAAAGGTATGTTATTAAAAAAAACTAAAAATACCAATAGAGCTAGAAATGAACTAATGGAACAAAAAGAAAACCAATTCGCCACACTCACCTGTTTATTGATTCCAAAATAACACAAACCAGAAAAGCAAACAAAAACACGAAAAAGTCAGAAAAGCACCAATCTGAAAGCCTCAAGATCAACATTAGCGGCACAAGAATCAATGCACATGTACAATTCTCTCAATTTCTCGAATTTTGTTGATATTTCACGTGCATAATCCCTTGCTTCGTGTCTGTGCTCATCGGCAAACCCTAAGCGTTTTTTTTTCGAGGAAGCTGCTGGAAGGCTGTGTGCCGCGGCTGGGGCTAACACACAGCGACAGGCGATTGTCCACGAAGTTGCCGCGTGCGTGGGATAAGCCATCTGTGCGTCCAACGCAGGACACACAG
This sequence comes from Haemaphysalis longicornis, assembly GCF_048455015.1. Classification (NCBI taxonomy): domain Eukaryota; kingdom Metazoa; phylum Arthropoda; class Arachnida; order Ixodida; family Ixodidae; genus Haemaphysalis; species Haemaphysalis longicornis. Next base: position 250,890,781 of record NW_027526203.1, read on the forward strand.
CAGCAAATAAAACGCTTATTTATATGTTAGCACGACGAGCGCTATTGAAACTGTCGAACATCGAAATTAGTGTACACGTCACCCGAAAAAGTGCCCGCACAAATTCGTGATGTGAAATTCGGTTTTGCTGACGTTCCTGCGTAACGTAGAGCCAACATATGCTCCGACAGGCGCTGTTGACGAAGAAATGCTGGAACCAAGCGTTGAGGTGATCAGATGGCTTCTCGGAGCGCAGCCTGCGCTCTCCTTAATAACATTCGCATAAAAACCAACATAATTTATTCTTCGGTGACGTTCCAGACTTTTTTTAAATGCGGAGCATTTCTTAGGCTCGCCTGGTACTGCGTCGTTGATGGCGGCGCCGTCCACACGCTCATTGCGCATGCGCAACTCTCCTCCTTACATCCACAGCTCCGCGATACTACACTATAAAAAAAAGAAATAGTTAGCGGCGCCCGGTTTCGATCCCACGACTCTCTGGCCGCAACGGGAGGTACGTGGTGCTCTTCCCACTACGCTACAAATCCGGGACAGGAGCAAGTGCTACGAACGCGCCTTATGTCCTTGACTCATTCAAACTACGTCAAGAAGCTACCGATACAACGAAGGCACGCGAAGCTGAACGTCAACTGAAACGACGAACTGAAAACTTTAGAGGGGGATGCTGAATTTCCCGTGGGAAAGCTGTGGCGGGAAGCGCCACGCGCCTTGCAGCTCAACCAGCCCCGTCCGCAGCGCCTCTGATGCTGATTGTGGCAGGATGCCCCTAGGGATTGGCCAACCAAAGAATCCATCACGAGATAGGTTCGCGTTCAACCACCGTCGTCATCTTCCTGTAGGGGAACCGCCGAAGAAGAAGAAGAACGAGAAGACAGCTAGGAAGAGGAACGCCAGGGCTGACGTGTCTGTCTGCGTGGTCGCTTGCTTCTAAGCTGCTTGGTTTTTCGCTTTCCTGGTTGAGGTGATCGGCCAACCTTCAGGCGGATTAGCGGTTGTTTCCCGCCATTCTTTTGGTCTTTTCTTTTCTCCCAGGTTGCTGGTTTCCGCGCCTGGATGTCTTTTGAGTCTCCTGGCCGGGGGAGTTCCCCCTGGGCGGCCTCAATTCGTCCGCAGGACATGCAATTGGAAGCCCTAAAGCGCAGTGGGGTGGGCAGCATCCCCGTGGCCTTGGTGCCAGTAAGTGGCGGATTCATCCGGCTGAAAAACCCGCGGGCTGTACAGGCGGCACTTCGAGCGGCTACTGAGAAGTTCGAGCACATTACGGAGGTCCGCCCGTTTGGCAAAGGTGGCGTCTTGTGCCGATCGTCAGACGAGACCTGTGTCGCTGACCTCTTGAAATGTACAATGTTTACCTCTGTTCAGGTGAGTGCATTTATCCCCCCTCACCTTGCTTGCGTGAAGGGCATCGTTCGAGGTGTTGATGTTCAGATGACACCTCAGGAGGTACTAGAGCAGTTTTCGGTAGCGGGAGTCACCTCAGTTTACCGTTGCAGCCGTGTTGTAGAGAAAAACAGGGTGCCAACAGAATCTGTCATTGCTACATTTGTTGGGACGCAATGTCCATCGGAGATTAAAGTATGGCCTCTCATTTACCGTGTGGAACCTCTCTCTCCCCGGCCTCTTCAGTGCCACAACTGTTGGCGTTTTGGCCACACATCCAAGGCATGCAAATCGTCTCCCCGGTGTCGCGCATGCGGTGAGAGCCATTCTGTCGAGCTATGTACTGCCCAAGATGCCAAATGTTGTTTGTGTGGAGCGGCACACCCAGCTGACTATTCTAATTGCCCTGCGAGAGCTCAGGAAGTCCAAGTTGTCGAGGTCATGGGTAAGCGTCGCTGCTCGCGCGGGGATGCTGTTACAATTGTCAAAGAAAGGACACATGGTTATGCTGGAGTTACGGCCAAACACTCTCCATCACTCGCTGATGCAGCCGTAGTGAATACCATTGTTGCAGCGGTTGAACAAGCCGTTGCCAAGCTCCAGCAGTCTTCCCTCGCTGACCCAGCTTTTGCTTCCGTTGTAGCAGCGGCTGTTGAGAAGGGTGTCTCTTCAGTAATCACCCAGTTAACTTCCACCATAATCGAGTGCGTGTCTCGCACAGTGGTGACTCAGCTGGCGCCACATTTGCAGCCCGCTCCCCTTTTGTGTACCTCCTCTCCCAAAGTGATCCAGCAAGTTTCCACCGTCCCTGAAGGTCCGCTGCTCTCAGCAGCTAATCTTGCCTCGGATTCTGTTAAAGTCTCGTCTACTCTCGCTACTTCGGTGCGTGGTTCGGAACATCCTACTTACGCTGAGGCTGGTACTTCGTCTGTTCGTGGTCCTACGGCCGACAACGAGTATATTCCTCCCCTTTCGCCCTCTTCAGACTCGGACATGGAGCTTCAGGCTTGGCCTATGGAGACTGTTCTTCAGTCTAGTAAACGTTCCGGATCACCTAGTACCGAAACCCTGGAAGTGCAGCCAAAGGCAAAATCCAAGAAAGGTAAATCTGTTTCAAAGCCCAAGAATGAGATATTACAAGCTGCAGTTGCTGCAGCCGGTCTCTCTGAATCATAGGGGTTCTAAAAGTCGTTCAGTGGAATTGTCGCTCCGTTTCGGCAGGCTTTGCGGATTTACTTTGTTTGTGCTCCCAATTTTCCCCAGACGTAATTTTGCTACAGGAAACCTGGCTTAGTAGCAACCAAAAATTTGGACTTTATAATTACCGCACTTTTCGACTAGACAGGCCAACCCGAGGTGGCGGTCTGTTAAGTTTGATATCGACAAAGTTTGCCCACACCGCGAAGGTGTCCTTCCAACTTCAACGCCCAGACTGTGAAATTTTAGTGCTGGAATTAAAGCTACCTGGTTGCCTCCCCTTCTCATTGGCCAACGTGTACTTTCCTAGTGGCGTCGTTGATTCCGAACCACTTGATTTGGCTATTGCTTCGGCTGTACCTCCCATTATCTTTGCAGGAGACTTTAATTCCCACCACGTTACTTGGGGCTTCCGGACGGATTCTTGCGGTAATCGCTTGTTGGATTGGATTACAGATAACAACTTAACATGCATAAATTCGGATTCTCCAACCTACCATAAGGGACAAACGCAATCTGTTTTGGATTTAACTATATCTTCTCGAGGTGTTTCAGTGCCTTCTTGGTCGACCGTTGATGGCGGGTCGAGTAGTGACCACATCCCAATAGTTTTTGACATTGGGTGTCCCATCCGTTCCGTTAACCGCCAGAGCCGTTCTTTTGTTAACTATAAAAGGTTTCAAACCTCTCTGAAGGAGTCCCTGTCCTCTCTGGTCACACAAAATGAAGCTGAATGTGCGACAGGCCTTTGTTCCGCCCTTTCCTCTTCAGCTCAGTCGTCATTATTTGAAGTGATGTCGAAGAAGTCAGTATTGCCGAGTCCCTGGTGGGACGAAGAATGTTCGCGCTGCTTTAGACGTAGAAAGGCGGCCTGGAAGAAACTTTGCCATAACCTATCCCCGCTTAACTGGTGCAACTACAAATATTTTTCAGCGGTATTCAAACGCGCTGTTTCTAATGCTAAACAGACTTATGACACAGATCGATCTGTGTGTCTCTCCAAGCCTAACAATAAGCGTGCGCTTTTTCGCTTTCTTCGATCGCGGAAAGCAGTACCCTCTCCAGATAATACAGACTCCGTGGTGCTATCGTCAGGTGAACTCTCAGAGTCCCTAGAGTCGATAGCTGATGGGCTTCAAGCTCGTTTTTCATCCTTCTTAGCGATGTCATTTACTCCGCCAGACGTGGTAGACGACTTCATAGTGGTAACGCTATCAGAGCTCGCTGACGTCATGACTAAATTGACTGCTGCAGCTCCTGGCCCAGATGGCATTACAACTGAAATGCTGAAGTTATTATTTGACGAGGCTCCCAATCATTTACTTAACATGATCAATTATTCTATTCGACATGCATGGATCCCCGATGTCTGGCGTCTCGCCAAAATACTTCCGGTACTTAAGAATGCTGGTCAGGGCCTCTCGATTGAAAACGTCAGGCCTATTGCGTTGACATCTAATGTGGTTAAATTAATCGAGCGGATTTTGCAGCAGCGCATAATGCAATTGGTGTCCAGTTCTAGAATCTTTAGCCCAAGACAAATTGGTTTCCGCCCTGGGTGTTCGATTTGGAGTGCGCATATGGACCTTGAAAGCCGGATTAAACTTGCCCGTCGCACTAACCAGTTTTCGGCCCTAGTAACCCTAGATGTAGCAAAAGCTTTTGATAGCGTCGAATACCCTGTGTTGTTGTCCCGGTTACAAGTCTTAAACTTCCCAAGGTATATCATAGCTTGGATTTGTGAATTTCTGAGATACAGGCAGTTCAGTTGTGTAAAATTTAATGTTACCTCCTCACAGCGGCCACAGTCTAGGGGCGTACCGCAAGGGGCGGTCCTTTCCCCTGTTCTTTTTAACATCCTTGTAAGCGCTATTCCGGTGGTTTCTGGTGTTTCTACATATGTATATGCCGACGATATTGCGTTTTTTGCATCAGCACCTGACATTCAATCTCTTCACAAATTATTGCAGTCTTATCTGAATATTATTGCCTCGTGGTTGGACAGTATTTGTCTCTCTATCAATGTGAACAAATGTTCCTTATTAGTTTTTCCAATCTCAGGTCCTGTTAACATTACTCTCAGTTACCGACAGTGCATAATTCCTCAGGTTCCTTCTTTAAAGTACCTCGGGATTATTTACACCAGTGAACTTGACTGGTCCCCACATATAGCCCTCATTGAGGCCAAAGGTGCACGTGCTGTTGGGATGTTGAGAAGTCTCAGTCATAGGAAGAAGGGCATGCGCAGAGAGACCCTTCTTATGATATATAGAATGTACGTTCGCCCCATTTTAGAGTTTGGGTGCGTGTTATTCTCTGGGTGCGCCGCGTATAAGCTTCATCGTCTGGTTATTCTGGAGCGCCAGGCTCTTCGCTGCTGTTTAGGGTTGCCTAAGAATGCAGCAAATGCAGTAGTTTACTTGGAAGCGCGCGTTCCTCCTCTGCTTAATAGGTTCCGGATTCTGACGGTTGAAACTTTTCTGAGAGCTTATAGCTCTGAGGTGAACAGGGAGCAGTTTATTTTTATTGCAGAACCAAGTGCGTTTATGGTGCACCAATGGCCCAGGTCCTTATGTCCACAAAGCACTTTGATACAGAGCTTCCTTTCTCCATTGGGTGTTGCAATAAATCAGATTATTCCATATACTGACAGGAGTTCACCTCTTTCTATCAATTTCCGGAACATTTTCCCCAAAAATGCTAAACTTTTACCAGCCCGGCTACTCAATCGCCTTCTCGAAGATTATTTGGCCTCTATGCAGCCAGGTGCTATAATTTATACAGATGCCTCTCAACGAGAAGAAAAATCCGGTATCGGAATATTTTCTCTTTCCCTTAACTGGACCTTTTCGGTTCGTCTGCGTGATTTTATCCCCATATTCTTTGCGGAATTCCTGGCAATTGTCCTGGCGCTACGAAAGCTGGATGTGTCAATTACATCTCCAATGATAATTTCCGATTCTTTTTCTGTATGCCTAGCCCTTTCTTCCCCTAAAGACACTCCCCTTCTGCGGACGTTTCGGTCACTCCTGCCACCTCACTTCACTGAAATTCACCTTCTTTGGGTTCCTGGTCATGCAGGGATCACATACAACGAGACTGCCGACTCTCTAGCAAGGGTAGCACTTTCTGGGCCTGTAGTAGACGTCGTAGAGCCGACACCTTTAATAACAGCAGCTAGGTACCGTAGGATGCTGAAACTCCAATTACAGCAAGAATCGGTTTTATTATCATTAAGGGATTTCAATCATCTTAAATTTTCATGGAAACCTGAATGGTGCCCTTCACGCAACTTAGAGGTGATTATTACAGCCTTACGTTGTCGAGTACCCAAGTTAAACAGGTATTTGCACAGGTCTCGTCTGGCGCCAACAGCTCTGTGCAGCTATTGCAACGAAGACGAGTCTGTCGATCACTTCCTTTTGACATGCCGACGTTTTTCCCGAGTCAGACGTCAGTTCCTGGAGGTGCCGCTTAACAGTTTGGGGATATCCCTAACAGTGCCGGCTATTCTATCGTTCGGGGCATCCGAAACGGGGTTCTGCCGCCGGGATGTATGCTCTGCCCTCCTGCGCTACATTGAAAATTCAAAACGATTCTCTTTATGATTGCGATTGGTCACCCTCGCTTTGATTTTTCAGGGTTTTTTTTTTTATTTTTTCCTTTTTCCTCAAAAATTTTTCAAACCGGTCTAAATTATCTTTCCTAAAAGTCGCGTGATTAGAAAAGAATTCCATTCATTTTAACCATCCTCTGTTGATTGGCCGATCCCCTTATTGGGTATGTGCCATACCTAAAGGCGCAACAAAAACAACAACAAAGCTGCGAAGAGGAGGGCGTGTACATTGCTCTCAGCCGGTGCACCAATGTCAACAACCTTTACTTCACCAAAGCTGACGGAGACTACCGATTCTACCACAGAGACAACATCGACAAGAACATGATGGACGAGTTTCGGCGCCTCGAGAACCACCGCCTACTCACCGTAACACAACAGCACTTGCGTGCCTTTGCCACCGGTGTGGACCCGGACGCGGAATTCCTTCTGGCGCTAGTAAAAACCAGATCACTCAACATAACGGCAACACAATGGAACCACACGGAACCGCCACGATGCTTCGCATCCTCATCAGGGTTCCCGACGGGAAGATGGTGTAATTTTTTGTAACTGTTGAGCGATCGGCTAACATAAAAGTAGGAAGAATGGCTTATTTTTCGCCCGTAAAGGCTCCGTTCTGTGATACCTCCGCCGCTGGGGCGGCTGACCGCGCCGGCCCCGTACGAGCAGAATATGCCGCCGCGGCTGCCAGGAGGCGCTGCCTGTGCCGCTCATGTAGCAGCCAGATGTCAGAACGCGCCGCCTTTCACCCTCACCCTTCGGGGTCGCGCGCGCTTGCTCGTCCGCGAGCGGGCCGTTGACCCAAAGATGGTGGCGCCTCATTAAATATTCCGTAGTGCGCTGAGTGACAGCTGCCTACGCTACAGGGGCGTTCCCGAGAGAGTGTGATCTCGAGGGGTTATAAGGTCGAATTTGGCCGTTGGAAATCGTTCTTGTCTGAGCGCTGAGCTGGGCAGTTCCCGGCGAGACAAAGAGTCTCGACCGCTAAAGCTAGGTTGGGATTTGTGAGCCCCCTAGGCTAGAGGTTAGGATCGCGTCGGAAGTTTAGGGTACAGCTCCGTACCGGCCAACCACATGGATCCGGCGGCGGGAATAGAGTTCCGGCCGCTGTTTCTCGAACGGGTTGTGTACGCTCAGAGGATAGGAGAGTTATTTATTTATTTATTTATTTACAAGTACCCTCAGGGCCGAAGCATTATAGAGGGGAGTTAGACGAAGTTTAAAGGGAAGGTGAAGCGGTTTTAGAATTAAAAGAAAAGTTGACTAGCAGCAAGTACACATTGAATAGTTCCCGTGTACGAAATATTTTCGCAATACATGCAATAGAAGCGGCGCAATGAGCAAACAAAAGTGACCCGATGCCCCGCCCCCATCTCGCCGCGCGATGCCGGAAGACCGAAGAGCGCGGGCGAAAACCGGCTGAAAAACGTCATACCTGGACTTCCGGCCGGATCGGCCGCCTCGGCCATGCTCTTTTCGCCGTGTTTCCTTGTGAATAATACTTCTTGTTGTTGTGGTTGATAGCACTCATTTGTACAATTTTCGTGTTCAAAAAGTATGCACGAACGCCAAACGAGGCATACGTTATCATGCCGTATTCCTAAGCAGAATAATGCCACGCCGGGATGCTTCATAACATACGGAAGCGACAGCCGAGGTGGCTGTGCTTGATGACAGAGAATATACTACACTACGTTAAATACTTTGTAAACCGCTCCAATGCGTTTTTTTTTTTTTTTTGATGCGACGGACGTGAATGTTCATATTAGATTCTAGATTTAGGAAGGATGGGGAATACTGCTGTACTTTGGCCGGGGATGTTTCGTTCCATTCCAGAAACCAAGTCACATTTGTTCAGGAAATACTTGTTTCGTTAAACGCGTCGGTCTTCTTTCCCTATGGGCTCAGGACAGTGTTAAAAAAAACAATTTTTTGGCGAGACTAAAACAAGGGGCTAATCCTGATAGAAGTTCTCTCCCGGCTAAGAGGTAAACAGTATTCCTACAAAGTAAAAGAACCAAGACAACCAGATTACTTTTTTTGCAAGTATACATGTCACGATAAGGTGATGTTTGTCTGGAATTGAAAAAAAAACACCACTTCGAACCACCACAGTGCCACAATTTGTGTTGACTGCGGGGGCCTAATTTTTTGCCCAAGATTTCGTGTGGCTGCATATTATAACCTGGCAAGCTCTTGTTGTCACTGAACCTCAAGTGTGCTCCAGTGATAGTCGGTGATATATATAATGATGATACTAAAAAAATTAGGAGCGAAGAGTAAATATACGGCCTCTGTCCGACTAGCGCGGTAAATGCTTAAATCTAGAAATGCTGAAACAGGCCAACGATTCATTATTACAAACGTTTGGTGATTGTTACCTAAAGTAACGTAACTACAACGAAACTGCCTTGTCCGACTGGTCTGTTAATTATAACGAGGTGGCCGTAATATTGTAGCAGAATGAGCAACGCACAAGCGAAAATCAAGCCCTACTACAGCCAATAATGCTGAGCAGGCACTAGTATGCTGCAGTGTTTTCAGAATAAATGCATGTGAAGCAGTAAGACGCCACTCATCGAAGTGCAGCTAGCAATCGCGGAGGCGCCGCGTAGCGCCGCTGCCGAAATGGCGCGCGCGTGTGAGTCTGTGTACGGGGATGAGTAACGGCGCTGGGGTGGGCGACAACGAACAAAGGAAATGCGGAAGCAGAGTCTGATTGTTGGTTTATGCGTGTACCGGCAAGATGTGTCTCGCATATACGTTTACAGCGCATGAACGCTATTTTTTCGCGCTGTGCTCGTACGTGCTTTTCGCTGGTAGATTGTTTATAAAACGCCCATTAATCTTCGGCATAAATGGTTTTGTGTATAATAAGAAACAGTTAAGGCAGTACCGAATATTAACATAAGGCATAAAATCCCCCTATGCTGGTTGCCTAATTCAAAAATATTTTGATGGAACCCGCTAGTCGACGTCACAGTCACTGCTTTGGGGTTCTGTGTCGTGTAAAGCAAATTTAAGCTCCAAGATAATTTAACCAACAGCACGGGAAATATATAAAACAAACTTCCAGTCATGTGCGAAAATTAAACTGCAAGCTAAATTGCCGCAAAGGCAACCGTGCGATCGTTCGCAATGCTTCCGACAACCCGCGCGGCCGAAGGGTGTCCTCCGTTGACGTCATGACGGGCGCAACCAATCAGGGGCGTCAAAAGACGAAAAGCGCGCGTCTTTCAAACGGGGCCGCGCTTTTTGCGAGATAAATGCCACTTGGACTCATATACGATAAATTTCAATGTGATATTCGGAATAAGCGCGCAAGAAACTATATAACTGTTAATCTAACTCAATTTTTTTGGAAAGCGCTTCAGCTTAAGAAGCTCCAGTGATTCGTACGCACTTAGAGCTAGCGTCTAACTGCAGTTTGAAGTTTTTCCCTTTATTACTCATGTACCCAGTTTTCCCACTGTAAATAGCTGTATATAAACTCTTCGTTTCACTTAATCAACCCCAACGCCTCGAGTTCGTCAATTCGACCGCCGTCTCCAAGAACTTCAACACCATCGCCATGCTAGCCTCCTGCCAAATCAACCGGAGCCCGGGCGATTGGGTTCCTGATCGACACCGGACTTCGGGGAAACGAACAACAACCATCTTTACTCTGGGCATCACCGAAGAGGCCCTGGTGGAGCTGTTCGCCGACCAGTTTGCCAGGGAAAATTTGCGTTTCCTTTTACCGGCCTCAGCCAATGGCACAGCTGGGCATATGACATGATACGTTCTGTTGCGGGAAATGAGCTAGTGGGTCGCATGGCCATTCCCTTTTTCCTAATTATATAGCTTATTTCAGCGAAGTGTGCGTTAAAAGTGTTGCCATTATGATTTTAACAAGGCAATTTTTTGAATGAACCAAACTTGCATCTTGTCTGCATGGCCCTTTTAAAGATCCCCAGGTGGTCAATACTAATTCGGAGCCCTTCACTACGGCGCGCCTCGTCGCCTGTGAAGCGTCGGCGCGTTAAACCCTCATAATCAATCAATCTCTGTAATCGCTCGCTCCATTATCGCCTGCTTCGTCTTCTCCTGCCGACCATCGGCTACAGACTGGGCCGCGCAGTGACGTAGGGCCTCGGTACAGTGAACTCGTTGAGTGAAATAGTTCTCTGTAGCCACTGTAGCCTCGGTTGGCCAGCCTTCGGCGCCGTTGCTACGACACCGGATGATAAGCGTCCCCAGTGAGCGCGAAAAAAACAAAAAAACACCTGAATTCCTCCACACTTCTCCCAATGCACCGGCACGGCCGCTGGATGACAATGCACCTTTATCAAGCGGCCGTGGCGCCAATGGCTACCGGGACCTCTGTAGGCTTTTCTTTCCTCCATGGCCTCCAGCAACAGGGCGATGGGGACAAGAATCGTACAAGAGTGTATCGACACGTGGCGACACCCAATCGAATCTTCGGGCTCGGAAAACTGTGTAACCCACCAGGGCGGATGGTAGCACACTGGCAACAGCAACATTTCATACCGGCTCTACAAGTACAGCTGAAGGAGCGGCCATCGCATTAGCGGTGGTGGACGCCCCAACCTCCAACATTACCGTGCTCACCGACTCACAAGCAGCCTGCCGACGGTTTGCAACGGAGAACATCCTCCAGCTGGCATCCTCCAACAACGACGAGAACTGCATGCCAGAGACCCGAATTGTATGGATTCCAGCCCATACGTCCCTAACAATGAGGTGGCGCATGCCACTGCCCGTGACCTTACCCACCGGGCATTCCCGGAAGGGGAAGAAGACGAACCACTTAGCGACCCTCCGGTCCTGCACCCATTCTCACAGAACTACTCCGACATGCTCCCTACTCCCTAGGTATGGCCGACGCACACATTTGGCGACGACTCCAGACCGATACTTACCACAACCACACCTTCCTCCATTGGATTTTCCCAACCGCATACCCCCCAACTGCTTATACTGCCCCGGCACCCCAAATACAACAACTCATTTGGTCTGGATGGGCCCTGCCAACCCCCACCCCCACAACCACCGCTTGTGGCCTGAATGTCCGAAGAGAGGAAAGATCGAAAGAGTCGAAAGGTCCAATCGAGCCTGAATATACAACGAGACGAAAGATCCACCGAGGCTGAAGGTCCAATCTAGCCTGAATGTCCAACGAGACGAAAGATCCACTGAGTCTGAAGGTCTAATCGAGCCTAAATGTCCAACGAGATGAAAGGTCCACTGAGACGAAGGGTTTTCAACAATACTAAGGCACCACTGTTTTATTCAAGACACATTTTTTGAGAAGATTAAGCCGATAGCGGTAGGTTCAAGTGTGTTGTGCCAAACGTCACACTACGTTAATAAAATGAGCGTTGTGACAGTGCAGGTAGTCGTGTACAGGTCTCACTTTTGCGTCAATATAAAGCGTTGCACATGAACGTGCCGTAATGGATGGCTTTCGTCAACCTCCTCAAAATAGTTGCACCACAAAACAAACAAGAAAGTGTGATTGTGAGTATGGAAATCTATTAGGCTAATCTTTTTCTTCGCGGCACAGAGTGCCATCGTATGATTAATGGCGTGTGAAGACTAGCCCGGAAATCGCAAAATTTCGCCAAGTACTCTTAAGCTAGAAAAACGAACTTCTGCACAATTGATTTTTTAGCAACGCATAGGCTATCTTCTTGAGTTAGCTGGAGCACTCCTTAACGGTTGACTAGAATTAACGGGCACACAAAATCATCTGAACCGCTATGAGAATAAATAATTGCATTCGAGCAGCATGGGCGGCTGGCGGTCTCTCTTGTTCGCTCCTTTGTTTCAAGTATAATTGTCCATCCCTGGGGAGTATCGGAACTGACCAACCGGGTGGCCGACTAACCGTTCGTTCGCTCACATTTAGTGCCTACAGGGTGTAATGATTTGGGCAAAGTCAAGTAGTCCCCCAGAAGACGAACTTTTAGTCCTTTTTGCCTAAGCATGCATGCTGTCTTTTTAGGCCGACTATGAGGAAATAACGTTTTAATGAGGTTGAAATTTTGAGTGCAGTTGGCCTTTGAGCCTACCTCCACTCACCATCCCACAGGACGGATCAGGTTCCCATACAGTACTACAACTTCAACGCACCATGACTCAGCTAACCAAATTCATTCACCGCATCAAGCACAAACGGGCAGGAGTGAAGGAACCAGACGTCATCCGAATTAAGCTTTTCTCAAAAGGCACGTTCTGTACGGCGCACCTTACCTGCCTCTCCATCCAGCCGAACGGCGAACATTCTGTGCTTGTGACATGACGCCATGATATTATTCACTGAAGGTGAACAAGATATGCGTTTTCTTATGCTGTGAATGATCTCATGACGCCATGTCACAAGCACAGACACGCACGCACAGAATAAAAATAGAAGTAAAACGAGAACAAAGCAACAAACGTGAACAAAGAATCGTAAGCCTTATTTCGGAAAGTGGGGTAACCTGGCACACCACACGACAGCTGAGCTGAAACCGGATGACTGGTATCGACAACAATGAACCGCAGGAATGCAGTATTATGATCTGTACTAGCTGCTATGTAATTATTTGTGGCCATCCTAAGCTATCGACAAAAGAGGTTTTCTGATCGTCTGCTACCTCTTTCGGCTCCTTCCTACCGACGCTACCGTGAATCGTCATCGCTTGTTTCGTTTTGCATATCCCAGGTGGCACCACCGATCCAAGATCAGCTTGCCCGTCCATAATGGCCGCCATTTTGCCATAGTCGGAAATCGATATTATGTATTTGCAGAATAAACAGGTATCTACTGTCGTTCCCAGTGCCAAAGAAAATAGACCACAAAATGCGACCTCCGTGTGAAGTTCGAGCGCGAAATTTTTTAAAGCGTTCCATTTATCGATGTAAAACCCTGTATCTCCTGGCGCTGACTCTATGCTGCTGAGGGCATCGCCAAATTTCTAGTGTTGCGGACAGATGAGGAAAGGGAATCGATGAAAAGAAGACGGGTTTTGAAAAGCTTCCAGATTTGAAAAGTGAATACTATGATCATTCCAAGGCTTTAAGTTTGTATTTGGGCTTGCTCTTGTGACAGCGTGAAGCACAAAAACGTCGTTTTTAAATGCAGAGCATTTCTTTAACTCACGATGTCACCCGGCGTTGTCGGCGTTGGCGTGCCTCGGCGTCCGCAACAGCCGTTCCAGGTGCGCCCTCTCCCCCACTCATCCTCTCCCGCATCACGCTACCCTCCTCGCTCTCAACAACAGGTCCGCACCCCTACCCCTACACTATATAAAAAAAATAATACTTACCGGCGCCTGGTTTCGATCCCACGACCCTGCGGGCGGAACGCAAGGTACATGGTGCTCTACCCACTGCGCCTCAAAGCCGACACAGAATGGAAGGCTACAAACGCGCCTTATATTCTTTTAATCATTCAAACTACGTCAAGAAGCTGCTGATACAACGCATTCACTACCTGTGGGCGGAACGCGAGGTACATGGTGCTCTTCCCACTGCGCCACAAAACCGACACAGAATGAAAGGCTACGAACGCGCCTTATATCCTTGACTCATTCAAACTACGTCAAGAAGCTGCTGATACAGCGCATTCACTACCACCAACTCCCCAAACACTAAACGTTAACGCAATACACCCACCCCCTATGCGACGCATTTACTCGAGTCCCCCTCGCGGGGAGATGGGCCCTTTCTTTTTTATAAGTGGGCGCGAAATTTAAATGATATATCAGAAGGGAAGATATTCAAGTTGGATGTTTTATCTCAATAACTGATTAATATGTGAAATCCTGGATGGCAAATGACACATCAAACTGACGCCTTGATGAGACCGAACTGAGAATATACAACCCTCATCCGCATCGCCCGCTTCTTACAGGCTGCGAGCAGTTGACAGACACTCACGCGCGTACGCGGGCAGTGTCAGGCGGCTGTCGTAGCATCCTCCCTTTTTGGATGGAAGAGCACGTGGCTGTTTGCTTGTTTTCTTAGCGCTCACGTGCCTGCCATGCGCATGAAGCTTGTTAACATTATTTTTTCGCTGATATTTGTGCACACACACACAAAAACGAGAAAAACCCTTACAGTTTGCCTGAATAATAAAACAGGTCCGCATGAAAAAACTGAAGCCCTATTTCGGCACTCTCAGCAACGTACTCGCGACCAAGCTTGCTTTCGCCAATAGCGTTGCAGGCAGACTCAAATTTTACGACGTACATCAGGTGTGCCAGGCGTACATTTCACTTCAAATTATCGCGTAAAATTTATTGCATGTGAAAATGCAGAAGGTTCCACAACTATTTTGCGGTAAAGGGCATTCAAGGTAACTTTAGAGTGCTGCGGACATTCATTTAATAGTAAGAGCCTGAATGTCCAACGACACGAAAGATCCACCGAGACGGAAGGTCCAATCGAGCCTAAATGTTCAACGAGACGAAAGATCCAACGAGACGAAAGGTCCAATCGAGCGAGACGAAAGATCCACCGAGTCTGAAGGTCCAATCGAGCCTG